>NW_026864091.1:0-25104 GCF_026571515.1 Ruditapes philippinarum
TGAATTAAAATTACTGCTGCATGAAACTATTGCATGGATAGTGTCCATCTTTTATTCTGAAGAAAATCAATTACATTTAAACCACAAAAAGATTTTCAAAATATGCAAAAAAGAATTTACATGTATAAGTCTTCTGCATATAAATAGTTTACTGGCAATAAACTTTGATGTGTTTTTTTTTAAATATATAGTCAGTACAACTAAAATATAATAAATACACAATTAGCTTAAACTTCTTTTTAAGCAAACATAGAATCACTTTAGATGCAGACACAGATATTACATCAATCGGAACATGTCGACAATGTTTCATAATTACACGTAGTCTTATCCGAAGAATGACGGAAAAGGCCGAAAAGTTAGACTATCAATATTCAAATATCTAGAAAAATATCAAATAAAATATTACAGCATGTTTAGGACACAACCAATATTTTATTACAATCTCATTCATCATAACATTTAAAAATCTAAACTTGTCTCTTCTCAAATACATCAACAACCTCGATTATTTTCATAATAACTAATGACTAGCCTTATGTTTCAAAAAACGAATACTATGTATTGTGGAAATGAAACACTAACAAATCAATATTATGTAAAGTGATTGTCAAGATATGAAGTATTTCACCTGTCTATGGTATCTATGTTAATATTCATAAACATATAATAGGTTCTCAAGACTTCTTCACATTTATGTATTGTAAGAATGAATTTTAATTTTTCAATAACAGGATATCTTGGCTGTTATGTAGACTCTAACTCCAGAATTCTAAGTGAAAAAAATACAAGCGACAACAAGATGACGACGGAACTTTGTCTTGCATTCTGCAAAGGTCATGGACTAAAATATGCTCTAACTCAGGTTTGTTATCAATGCATCAACTTTTATCGGTATCGTAAATCTAAACAGTTTACACAAACTTCTTTTAAGTTTTGCAAATGGACTAACACAAGTTGCTATAATATAGATATTAGTACATTTCATTAACGTTCACAACTGTTTTAACGTTTAAACGTTTCTCGAGTAATGTTCTAGAATTCTTTAATTTATGGACATATATAACCCTACGTTTTGATAGTTATGAAAAATAACTATGACTAACAGTTTCTTTTTTTTGCTTTATTGTAAATTATACTCTCTAATTCCTTTCGATTTTTGTATATCATGAAAATTCCGGGTTATTTTTTCTGTGTGCAGTACTTTAAGTAATGTTTCGTTTCGTCTTGTTCCTTTTGCAGTATTCTTCGCAGTGTTTCTGTGGAAACAGTTTAGGAAATGTACAGAAAGCACCCGACAGCGAATGTAGCTATGATTGTAAAGGTGCTACAAGTGAGAAATGTGGAGGGTTTTGGAGAGGGTCATTATACCTTGTTGTTTAAATGGTGAGTTTTATGTTGCACTTTCAAGTTTTGAGTGGTTAAAATATGTTTCAGATATGCTTATGTTTAAGAATTGTATTCTTGTCTGCTTGTCTCCTAAATGTTTGCATATTAATTCAGTCGCTTTTTCTTTTATTTAAACAATATTTTAATCATACAATATTTAGAAAATACACAAAAATTGATGGGCAGTTATATATATTAACTGCAAAAGTAAGAGAAAATACAGGCGTATCTAATTGAATGCAGATTTGTGTCATGTTAGGAATTAAAAGGTTTCGTGAGACTTTATTTGGATACTCAAGCCTGAATCATTTTCACAACATTATGTAATAAAGAATGTTTTCTTTTTCAGTGCACCCATACAAGAAGGAAAATGCGCGGTTGGATACTACTAGTATACCTATGGACTGAATTCTAGCTTTAAATGTTTTCATTTATATTACTTTATGTAAAAAACATATTATTGTTCGTAAATGAATAAAATGTCTATCAAATAGAACTTGAATTTCTTGTACTTGATTTCATCATTGAATGTCATCTTGTAGCGAAGAGCTTTTATTACAGAAAGTTCAAAATTTCACATAATCATTTCATATACACCAAAGGATATTTATTTAAGTTGTTACCTGACTAGAAATAATTTCTCTGTTACCTACAATGTTTGTTACATGTATTTGCATTGTGTAAGCCAAGAAAATCATGACATATAATTAATGTAATAAGGAAGTTTTGTGTATTCGGCACAAGAGGGAGTGTGCTGAGCGGTAATAGAATGAGAACCCAGATATATAATGAATGTCTCTTCGTAATATTGCGGCGCATTTATTTACATAAATTGTTGATACAAATTCGTAGCATTTGGTCAGTGAATATCGAAATACAGTTACCTTATGATACTGATTTTAAGTAGAAAAGAAGACATATTACAAAATGGTTTACTCTTTAACGTCGTATCAAATAGTAGAATCATCAATGTCCATTAACAATCTTGGATGTTTGTATTTAAGGATGTAACAACACATAAGTGAAACTTTATATATGTTCATAACTATTCTTCCAAAACAATTTCCAAACATCGAAGAATACGTTAAATATAAACTAAAAAAGTGTATATGCATTATCATTAAACTCAAAAATATATGCATTTCTTATTAAAACATTTGGCTTAGACTTTATCGAAATTAAATTTCTAATTACCTCCCTTTATTTACATGAAACGTAAATTCGGTAATATCTTTACAAATGATACTCTTTGGATCTTACAAAATTGATAAATATTCATTTGAGTATCACATTCATGATATAAAAACATAACAAAATGAGTTCCACGATGTTTGGAACGTCCTGTGAAGTCAAGGCTGCTTTAGCTTGTACATGTATTGTACTTTTTTGAATGATTGCAATATATAAGTTGTAAAGCTTTATTGTTGAAAATAGTCATAGCAAACTTTTGTGAAGGTTATTTGAAAGATCATTGTACCTAGGTAGTTGTTAAAATGAGGGCAGATTGAAGAAGAAACAACTCTGCTACATGAACATTCAGATATATAACCCGCCTAATTTAATCAAGTGTGACATCGTAAATTTACAGACACGTGTAATTGACAGTCTTAGAATATTAAACTTTATGAAAAGTAAATCGTAACATTTCTTTAATCATTGCGATTATAAAAATACAAACATTTCAAAGATTTTGTTGCAAGTTTTTATATTGTATTTATAGTGAATGCAACAATCAAACATGTCATATAAGTAAATTTTCTGAATATATTTACGAGGACACAAAGTGCTAGACCTATAACAAATTCATCAAATAATTTACCACTGACATATGACTATAACAAAATCAATTTAACAATAAATAATGCTGTCCAAGGATTAGATAAATTGCATTTATTATATATACATGTTTTCCACATGACATTTAGAAATGCATGTATCATAGGCAAAATTCGATCCGACAGAAACTACATCTATGTCACTATCCAGTGTTATCTGGACTGACGTTAGGTATATCTATCAGGTTTATTGTTTAATCCGATAAGATAAATAGATAAAATATTATTAAAGGAGTACTTTGTTTTACTTGTACTTGTATTGGGCTCTTATTTATTCTACTTGAATGAATCACGCTCTGCGTTTCTGCATATAGCCTAGTAAAATCAAATATTTACAAGTATAGCCTAGTAAAATCAAATATTTACAAGTATAGTCTAGTAAAATCAAATATTTACAAGTTCCAGAGCAATGTACTCCTATAATAACTCTTTTATTTAGAACAAAAACACAGAGAAAAACCTCCAGCTGAATAGATATATGAACGAGAATGTACCATAAAGTTTACTCTTATGCTCAAATATATATATACAAAAGGGAAATACCCTCGGTTGTGTCTGAATGTAAATGTTTAGTTAAAAGTCGTACAATTCACATATTTATACCTCGATGGCCGATTTAGCTCGACAATTCGAAGAGGAGGGAAAGAGACAATTATTGTACTCATCCAGGCGTTGGAGTCGGCGTCACACTTCTGTTCAGTTTGTGCACGTTTGTATCACAAAAATAACTATAGAAAATGGGTTGAAACATCACATTTTTGTTTGAGAGCATACTAGGAGGTCCATATCATAGGTCCATAGCTCCAACAAGACATGCATTTGACAAATTTATGGCATTATTAGAACTTCAAAACCTGTACATCATCCAGGCTTTTGTTTAACTATCACGCACTTAGGCTGATTGTAACAGATTTTTTAAATCTGAAAAACACATTGAAAACGAAGACAATGCAAACACATAGCACCTAAAACACAATTAATGTCAATATTTTAAAATAAAGGCCAACGTTTGAGTAAGAGCAGTTATCAAGGCAATAAGAATGCTTCCGCCGATTTCAAGCTTTATTCGGGTAATCTTTTCAGATAATTAACTTTTAGTTAGTTAATAATTATTAACAAACAAAAAATCCCAAAATTTTTTTTATTTTCCTTAATTTCTTTCTAATAAACATTCAAAATTAAAATAATAAAATTCTTTAAATCACTTTAAACAAAATTTTAGAAATATATTTTGTTTACTTCCAATTGAATCAAATCATTTTTTTATAACTTTATAGGGTTTTTTTTTTTCCCCGGAAATTTTTTTCGGTTTTATGGTTTTTTTATTTTTTTTTTAAATTTCCCCAAAAAAAATTTTAAAAAAATTGAAAAAAATAAATAAAAAAACCGGAAAAGAAAATTTTTAAAAACTAAATTTTTTTTTTTGTATTTATCTGTAAAATTTTTTAGAAAAAAGCTTTTTTCCTTAAAAAATCCCCAACCTAAAAAAATTAAAAATAAAATTTCATTTAAAAAAAAATTTTGTTGAATTAAGGGGTACGAAAAATTTTTAAACATTTTATTTTATAAAAACTTTCAATGTAGGGCATATTTAATTCCAATTTGAAAAATTGTTTTGGGTGGGTTCTAAAATTTTGGACAACTTTCTTGAAAATTTCCAAAAATTATATTTTTTTTTATCAAAGAAAAAAATAACCCCCGAAGTTTTTTTTTTAAAAACGGGAAAATTTTTTTGGGAAAATATTTTTCCGTAAACCCTTTTTTTGTTAAAAAAACCTTTTATAAGAAGGGGTTTTTTGTGTTTTCTTTTTTTTTTTTTTAAATTTTTTTTCATTTAAAAAATAAGAAGAAGGAAGAAAATAAAAAAATGGAATTTTTTTAATAAAACCTTTTTTGGGTTCTTGGAATTTTTTAAATTTTTTCTTTTTTTTTTAAAAACTTTTTTTATTGTTTTTGTTTTTTTTTCCTTTTTTTTCTTTTTTTTATTTTTTTCTTTTTTTTCTTTTTTTTTTTGCTTTCCGAAAAAAAAAAAATTAAAAATTGTTCTTAAAAAAGGACAATTTAATTGTTTGGGAAAAACAAAACGTTTTAAAAAACCCCCCCAATTTTTAAAACTTTTTTAAAAAAAAATTTGGTTTTTTTTTTAAAAAAAAATTTTTTTAAAATCCCAAAAAAAAAATTTTTTTTTTTTATTTTGGTTTTTTTTTTAAGTTAACATTAAGGGAAATTTTTTTTTTTTTAAAAATTTTTTCTTTCCAAAAAAAAAAATGGGGCCCAAAAGAAAACAAATAAAATCGCGATAATCTAGTTTAATTATTCATTGCGTTGATATTATTTTGATTTTTTTAGATGTAAATTTAATCTGCTAGTCATATTATTCTAATCATTCATCAAACGGGAAGAATACAATTAAAAGGTGGAAAATACATCAAGTGAACACTTCTTAAAGTGCAGAACGATAACGTCGTAACCTTTTGTGTTTATATTTATATGTTTTGAAAGAAAACATTTCAGCATTATATTAAGTAATTTAATCTTTCCATGAAAGTGTCACGTAAATATTGGAGAGAAATACGGAGAAAAAACAAGGCACACAATTTAATTAATTGCGATTGTTTTCAGTAATAACGGTATGACTTATTAGATTATTTTACCCATAATATTTTTAAGATATGATTAATACCATCAGATAACTCTTCAAAATCTCTTAAAAACTTTTTTGGACTGTTTTATGGATATTATTATCGATTATTCATATTTGCGCACAATTTAAAATTATTGCAATATTTCAGTACAGTAACAAATGTTTTTATGATTCAACATTAAGACCACACACAAAAGAAACCTAGATAAGAATGTGGTTGCAATTGTTGTAGAAACTCAGACCAGAAATGTGGCATATCATTGTATATTTCACATAGTAAGTGATCACATTCGTATGTATACTTCTAAGCATACGAAATCAACCCTTGTATATTGTATTAAACAAATAAACCCTCTAATATAAAAATCGTAAACATGCATAATAATATCAATTTGGTCAGCATGATCATATTTCAAACTGTCAAAATCAAAATCGTAGCTTTTGAAAAAAAAGTGTTTTAGTCGTTTATAGTCGAAGATTGAAAATTGCCAATGCTGTTGCTTGAGTGGCCAGTAATAATATTGCACCAATCCTTGTATCTCATATCTTTCGGGCATATAAATACATCATTTCTTCTTTCCTGTCTCTTACTAACTCATTATTATTATTTTTATCATCATCATCATTCTTTAAAAGACAGTGCCTAATTTATTTGATTTGGACGTGATACATTTGGCAATTAGGATACAGGAACATAACAGTTTGACTGTTTACTGCCTTTTTTAACTTTAAACACAGCAGGGTTAAATTTTAACGTTGAGCAAATGTTACATGAAATCAACCGAGAAGACGGTTCATTTTTTAGCTTGACTTTTGACAACAGTCAGACTGATATATGATCATTGTTATTTTAAATTTATCAACCACTTCTAAAAAAAATACAATTAACGGAAAACCATGACGTCATTACCCTTGATTTTTATAATTAAGCACTCTCGGTTGAATTATGTTTAACATAAAAAATAATTATCGTAAAAATTCTTCTTCAAAACTACATGGGCAAAATCTTAGGTATTTTGCATGAAACATGTTCTACTGGCCCTATTATAGCCCTGGTGTCAAATTGGTTCAGCGACGGGGTGTTAAGGGTTAAACCCCTATCTACATTGAATAAAAATTGCTCCTACAAAACTACTGGGCTAAGATTCTTGGAAAGAAACATTGTCTACTCATCTGCAGCCCTTGGTTCAAAATTGGTCCCATACAGCAGAGGTGATGTAATGGATTTTTCTAATATGTATATAGGAAATCTTATAAAATCTTTGATTTAGAAAATGCAAGAGCTTAAATATTTAGCATAAAATAGTGTGTAGTTGACAAATACAAATTTTGTTTTTTACAACTCGTGGCTTTTAACATGTTAAAATATGACATCGACAACAAAATTGAAAAGAAACAAAAAAATAACCTACTTCAGTTAATACTATTGAGAATTTATTCATTTAGTTTTCTATTTATTTATAATTATTTTATTTTTTTAAAGGAGTATGTTCAAATATAGTGAAAATCGGCCCAATTTTTAATTTCGATAAAACTTGAGCATATGACATAAAAATATGTCCCAAGTAGGTTTTTGTTGATTTTTGTATATTTTTTTCCAATTTGTCAATTTTTTAGGCTCTATACTTGACCCCATTGTAACGTATTTTGACGTCAAAATTGCAACGTCAATCAACGACGCCGTAACGTCATATTAATATTTGTAATATGAAACGCTGGTATATGACTCACAAATCTCTTTTTAGTTATGGAGAGAAAAAAGACTTGCTTCTTTTATTCACTACAATATTATAAAAACACAATATTCACTTTAAAATGAGTGAAACATAAATGAAAACAAACTCGTCCAGTTTACCTAATATATTTCAATGACTGGAGGTATTAAATGAATAATTTATTTACATGTATATGTCATAATAATCTATTTAAATTATCACATGTCAAAGATAAAAATTGTTTACAGTAAAAAGAGTAATACTTTTTCATTGACGCACTTATAGTGTAACGATAACAATACATGCGTCTTTACGCTATGATCGTATAACGCAAAGGATGTCACATCAAAATATATGCCCTTCCGTGCAATACTAGTTTAATTTAACAGCAAAAGTTACGTTATGTGTTATGTGATAAAGTTATGTTACACAGTGAATCATTTACTTAGTGTAACAGCTACGTAAACTGACATGTTTCAGCATCTAACAAATTGAATACAGAACTATAAACGAAACGAAACAAAAATAACAAAAATGCCCGTCATACAAAATAAACAATCTAGCATACTTTATAACAGGTGTGACATTAAAATTACTGCTGCATGAAACTATTGCATGGATAGTGTCCATCTTTTATTCTGAAGAAAATCAATTTACATTTAACGACCACAAAGATTTTCAAAAATATGCAAAAGAATTTACATGTATAAGTCTTCTGCATATAAATAGTTTACGGCAATAAACTTTGATGTGTTTTTTTTTAAATATATAGTCAGTACAACTAAAATATAATAAATACACAATTAGCTTAAACTTCTTTTTAAGCAAACATAGAATCACTTTAGATGCAGACACAGATATTACATCAATCGGAACATGTCGACAATGTTTCATAATTACACGTAGTCTTATCCGAAGAATGACGGAAAAGGCCGAAAAGTTAGACTATCAATATTCAAATATCTAGAAAAATATCAAATAAAATATTACAGCATGTTTAGGACACAACCAATATTTTATTACAATCTCATTCATCATAACATTTAAAAATCTAAACTTGTCTCTTCTCAAATACATCAACAACCTCGATTATTTTCATAATAACTAATGACTAGCCTTATGTTTCAAAAAACGAATACTATGTATTGTGGAAATGAAACACTAACAAATCAATATTATGTAAAGTGATTGTCAAGATATGAAGTATTTCACCTGTCTATGGTATCTATGTTAATATTCTATCTATTTTATCTTATCAATATCATGCCTTACATGAATATGTTGTGTCAGCGGCTTTTTAAAGGTACAGTATGACTCAGAAATGAATAATATTTACCTTTTTGTTTTAAAAAAGATCAAAGACGTTTTTGTACGTTTTAAATAATGGTTTAGAGCATATAAGATGCTTGTTACATAAACAAAGACCGGTAAATGTACTAATATGTCATTAGTGTAGCAATGAAAACAGTAATGAAAACAAGTAATATTTTGACTTCCATAAAAATTACTAAGTTTTTATATATGTACTTAATTTATTGGCTGAAAGTAACAGAAGAAGAAGACCAATGAGTACTTGTTGGAAACTAAAAAATATTTTGAGAAATAAAAATGAAAGTATTGCATTTCGGGTACATAAAGGGGCCTTTACAGGGTATACTGTTCACGATGACGTCAGCGGTCTGAAAAAAAAATTACCGTCTGAGCGAGGACTATTATAATGTGTAACGGTGAGAAAAATAAAAAAGCGCACGTAATATAAGCTGAATGCTAATAAGTATCATTGAATTTTAAAAGATTGTTTGTGATTTAAACAATATGATTTCCAACTTTTACAATGAAGTTATATTAAACAAGGAATAACTCAAAAAAACTCTTAGCATTTTACTGACCTCCCAGTCAGCCCGAAACATCAAACAGACATTAGCACGGACATTAGCCCTCCCCTTCAGTCAGGCTGACTGATTGGTCACTATAATGTTATGAAGCCGTCATTGTTGTATACTATTTATTAAATACATATATATAAATATAATATAATTATATGTAAATGCATGACATCAATAACACAAGTACTATCATTCGATTTGGTTTAGTACCATCATTCAATTTGGTTTGTAACTGTCTTATTATTATTATTATCATTATCAATATTATTATTATAAGATAATTCAATATATCAGGGAAAAACCGTTTGCTAATGTTGTAAGAACTCGTGGTTCAACCGTTTTGCTACTTTTGTGTTTATATTATGATAATATAACGTTATAAATGTGTACAAAAAGAGCAATAAAATATGTTTAAATCAATAACGTAAGTAAATTTACAATTAATTACTTCAAGGATTAATTGTACTTCCACTGTTATAACAATCCATTTGTGAAAGAAAAAAATCTTACAATTAGTACTTCACTGCAGTTTAATTGTTGCAGAGCCCTGCGAAATAAGCAGAATGTAAACAACAAAGTGTTCAAAGTCCACTATTCTTCTATAACACTAACGTCTGTATCAGAGTCAGTTTCATCTATTGTCTCTGGTATTTAGCCAGCATCTGCAAGATACTCTCCCCAGTTGTGTACACCAAACTTCTGACATTGTAAATGCCTTGCGTAACTTAAATACCATACAACAGAGGCAATATGTGAGCACATACCAACAACACGTTCTCCAGCACGACATTTGCAATACCAAGCTTCAATATCTGCAGCAGAAAATCTTATCCATAACAGATATTTCCTGGATGACGTGTGCCGACTTTGGATCCGTACCCGGATCAAATCAGAATCATCATTGTGGACATGGATTTCACAGTTTCCATCTAAATGTTCCTGTATAACTTGATGACATTTTAAGTTGATATACGCCACACGTCAACGATCTCAACTGTTCTTCGTTAAACCTTGCAATGATGAGTCGTCCACAGGTTTCCATAAAGCTGATCTTCTTTCAAGATTATTATCTTCAACATAAGATTTCAATATGTTTGCGTTTGATGATAATGCACGCATCTTTGAGGCCAAACCTGAATCGTCATCACTATCAGCATTGCAAAGATGTTTAAAATACTTGTTGCATATTGCGCAAACTATTCTTATGTAGTCACCAATGTATGGAATTTGATTAGTTGGGAGAACATGATTAAAATATTTCCAACTTTTAATCCGGGCATTTGCCGATTCTACAACCCAGCGAATCTGTAAAAGACGAAGAACACAAATAACATAACTGTATATTCAGTTTGATATCAGTGCGCATATAATTATGTGAAATTCTTAAAAGCATAGAACCAAAGTATTGCTTTAAAATGTCAAAATACATTCACTTCAGTAGAACCAACAACATTTTTAATATCTAGTTATATTAATAGATATTAATGGAAATCAATCTTTTCCGATTATCACATAATAACTTGGTAAGCAGTCATTGTTTTTAACAAACATTAAGACTTAAGATAAACTGTGTTATCTATGTAGATCTTATGTAATACAGTCTTTACTTATAAATCTGAAGATAAAATACATTTATAAAGTACATTTATTTTCAAAACAGAATACCTTGGTTACAAATCTACTATTGTTTGCATCATCGCAAGTCATCTGTTTTTGTCCCTTGGATAAAAATGAAGGCATTTCCACCCTAATGCCTAAATCTTGTAAAAGTTCAAGACAATCACGGAAACCTCTATCGACAACAAAAATATCATCCTCCTGAATAAAGTCCCTTATCTCTTCAGTATTTGTTTTCAACATATGATTTCAGTAGTTATTTGCACTAACTTTTTAAATTTCCCGACATTGTACATGTATACAAATTCTGATCCGGATATTCAAGGTACGCATGCTCGGTTCCCGCTGGTACCCAGCTTCGCTCAATTTTTATTATGCGAAAAGGGGTACGCATCAGATACATCCGGGTCAGCATTTGTATACATGTAATGTCAGGGAATTAAAAAAGTTAGTGCAAATAACTACTGAAAGTGCGTACTGCAGACGTTTTGGATTAACTTTGGACCGGTAAGCGATAGTTTTATAGCTGCCTTTTCTATTTCAACTGTTTGCATGCACTGACATTAGTTTGTTATTAAGAAAAAGATCGATTTATGTTCAAAAATTGTCTACTTTCGGCTCGGTCATGCGATGGGCCGACCTAGACAAAAAGTGCATTTTTGCTTTAAAATTCCATCTTTTGTCGTACCAACTGTTCTAATATTGTACATTTTTCGAAAGAAAAATCATTTCTGCGTAGATTGCACTTTATTTGGTGAAAATTGGATGACAATTAACAAAGATCTGGGAGGTAACATAAGGCCTGGTGGTAGGTCCGCTGGCGAACCTTTCTACCTTTACTATATTAATAGTATATATGGATGAAATTTTTTAAAAACAAATTTTCTTTGTTGATTTATTGAAAATAAGATATTTTAAAAATATTTTGAATAAAAAAATATTTTATTAGTGAAAAAAAAAAAAATTTATAAAAAAGTAAGTGGGCGTGGTCATGTACATGTATACTATCCAAGCCACGCACCGATTGCCTGTGGTTATATCGGTTGTTTCCAAGACAATTCGACAAGGATTTTAGAAGGTACAATGACTTCAGGCAGTATGACGGTCGAGAAATGTGTACAAAGATGTAGCATGGAAAGAAAGATGTTCGCAGGTGTTGAGGTAAATATTTTTATCCGTTTTGGCCAAGGTAACTCTTTAATGTACAGAATAAAAATAAACTAAATGATAAATGCACGATTAATCTCTATTTCTCATTTATAAGAATAATTGAATGTCTATGATACATTTTGGAACATTATTTCTTGTCAAATAGTTATATTTTATCCCATTCAACTCTGGTTTCTATATAAAACTCTAAAATGTGGAAATTATTTCGTGATATACAGTGTTCAAAATTTATAATTAGCATTGTCAAATCTTTCTTGTAAGACTTGACAATCTTTGCAGAAAAAGATAGTCAATTGAAACAATTCAATTCAATATTATTTAAAATTGTAATATTTCAGTACAGCAACCAATGTTTCTGTGGTTCACAATTAAGACCATACGCAAAACGTCCTGAATCAGAATGTAGTTATAATTGTGGAGGGAATTCTGGCCAGAAATGCGGTGGATTTTGGAGAATTTCGTTATATAACACACACAGTGAGTAATTATTAATGTGTATAAATGCTGAGAAACAAATTGTATGAAAAATAATGAATAAAATTTACACGGAAAACTTTCTTTCACACAAGATAATAATTAAGCACAGAAAAAAAGTGTAACACTTTAGCGTATCCTTGTAATTGTATAAGCATTGAACATTTTTAATATAGGTTTAAACAAATTACAAGTCCAGAAGACCTCTTCACATTTATGCATTGTAATTTTTTTTTTCAATAACAGGATATCTTGGCTGTTATGTAGACTCTAACTCCAGAATTCTAAGTGAACAAAATACAAGCGACAACAAGATGACGACGGAACTTTGTCTTGCATTCTGCAAAGGCCACGGACTAAAATATGCTCTAACTCAGGTTTGTTATCAATGCATCGTAAATTTAAATAGTTTACACAAACTCCTTTGAAGTTTTGCAAATGGAGGAACACAAATTGCTATTGGTAATATAGATATTAGAACATTTCATTAACGTTTATAACTGTTTTATCGTTTAAACTTTTCTCGAATAATGTTCTAGAATTATTTAATTTATGGACATGTTTTACCTTCTGTTTTGATAGTTATGAAACAAAACTACACGTTTGACTAACAGTGTCATCTTTGGCTTTATTGTAAATGATACGATCTAATTCCTTTCGATTTTTGTTTATCATGAAAATTCCGGGTTTTTTTTTCTGTGTTCAGTACTTTAAGTAATGTTTCGTTTCGTCTTGTTCCTTTTGCAGTATTCTTCGCAGTGTTTCTGTGGAAACAGTTTAGGAAATGTACAGAAAGCACCCGACAGCGAATGTAGCTATGATTGTAAAGGTGCTACAAGTGAGAAATGTGGAGGGTTTTGGAGAGGGTCATTATACCTTGTTGTTTAAATGGTGAGTTTTATGTTGCACTTTCAAGTTTTGAGTGGTTAAAATATGTTTCAGATATGCTTATGTTTAAGAATTGTATTCTTGTCTGCTTGTCTCCTAAATGTTCGCATATTAATTCAGTCGCTTTTTCTTTTATTTAAACAATATTTTAATCATACAATATTTAGAAAATGCACAAAAATTGATGGGCAGTTATATATATTAACTGCAAAAGTAAGAGAAAATCCAGGCGTATCTAATTGAATGCAGATTTGTGTCATGTTAGGAATTAAAAGGTTTCATGAGACTTTATTTGGATACTCAATCCAAAATCACTTTTACAACATCATATAATAAAGAATGTTTCTTTTTTTCAGTGCACCCATACGAAAGAAAAATGCGCGGTTGGATACTATACCTATTGACTGAATTCTAGCTTTAAATATTTTCATTTATATTACTTTTATGTAAAAAAACATATTATTGTTCGTAAATGAATAAAATGTCTATCAAATAGAACTTGATTTTCTTGTACTTTATTTCATCATTTAATGTCATCTTGTAGCGAAGAGCTTTAATTACAGAAAGTTCAAAATTTCACATAATCATTTCATATACACCAAAGAATATTTATTTAAGTTGTTATCTGACTAGAAATAATTTTACTGTTACCTACAATGTTTGGTACATGTATTTGCATTGTGTAAGCCAAGAAAATCATGACATATAATTAATGTAACAAGGATTTTTTGTGTATTCGGCACAAGTGGGAGTGTGCTGAGCGGTAACAGAATGAGAACCCAGATATAAACATTTTATATAATGAATGTGTCTTCGTAATATTGCGGCGCAATACATAAATTGTTGATATAAATTCGTAACATTTGGTCATTGAATATCGAAATACGGTTCCCTTATCATACTGATTTTAAGTAGAAAAGAAGCGATATTACAAAATGGTTTACTCTTTAAATAGTAGAATCATCAGTGTCCATTTAAGATCTTGAATGTTTGTAATTAAGGATGTAACAAGACATAAGTGAAATTTTACTGAAAATGTTTATATGTATTATCATTAATCTCTAAAATATATGCATCATTTGTTATTAAAATATTTGGCTTAGACTTTATCGAAATTAAATTTCTAATTACCTCCCTTGATTTACATAAAACGTAAATTCGGTAATATCTTTACAAATGATACTCTTTGGAATTGATACATCTTCATTTGAGTATTATATTTATTATATAAAACCATACAAATGAGTAAAAGGATCTTTAATTAATCAATATAACCCCTCAGGAAATATAATAATATAACGGATGGCAGTTTACCGTCCAATCGCTGTAAGTGCTAGATAAACTGATTCTTTCCACGGTGTTTGGAACGTCCTGTGAAGTCAACGCTTATTTAGCTTGTATTGTAGGCCTACTGTTTTGAATGATTGCAAAATATCAGTTTTATAGCTTCATTGTTGAAAATAGTCATAACAAATTATTTTAAAGGATAATTGTACCTAGATAGATGTTTAAATGAGGACAGATTGAAGAAGAAACAACTCTGCTACATAAACATACAGATATATAACCCACCTATTTCAATCAATTGTGGCCTCGTAGATACAGTCGCGTGTAATGGATGGTCTTACAATATCACAAACTATGAACAGAAAATCGTAACATTTCTTAAATCATTGCGATTATAAAAATCCAATTATTTCAAGGATTTGTTGTAAGTCATGATGTTGTTTAATCGTGCTTTAATGCGACAATCCACAAATGTCATATATATATATATATATATATATATATATATATATATATATATATATATATATATATATATATATATATATATATATATATATATATATATATATAAAGAATATTTTAAGTATATATATACGAGGATACGTCAATGAAAATATTCCAACACCTACAGCAAGTTCTTCAAATAATTTACCACTGACATATAACTATAAAAAACTCAATTTTTTTTTGAAGATGCAGAATAAACTACATTTATAATATATACCTGTTCATATGTTATACATGACTTTTGTAATGCACTTATCACAAGCACAAATTCGTACCAGACAGAAACTAAATCTATATCACTGTCCAGTGTGACCAATCAGGTTTTAGTTAAATTAATAGTTTAAATTCGACAAGATTAAAAATCTGGAAAAAGTTTTATCCTTCGGAAGCATTAATCACAACAAAATTAAATGAAAATTGCAGACTCGGTTTGACTTAGTCTGTACACGAGGGGTAATGAAAAAGCTGAGCTGCATTAAATTTTCAACACTTAAAAGTGTTAGAATCAATGAT
This sequence comes from Ruditapes philippinarum, assembly GCF_026571515.1. Classification (NCBI taxonomy): domain Eukaryota; kingdom Metazoa; phylum Mollusca; class Bivalvia; order Venerida; family Veneridae; genus Ruditapes; species Ruditapes philippinarum. The sequence continues at coordinate 15,929 of NW_026864091.1, forward strand.
CCTGAAGGACCAGAAAAATATTACAACACCGAATTATGATTAATATGTTATTAAAGGAGCATTAAGTATTACTTGCGCTTGTATTTCATGCGTCGATTCGGCGTCGATGTAGGGGTCGGCGACACACTTTTGCGTGTAAGTTTGTATCAAAAAAACAACTGATGAAGAGAATAAGTTGAAATAGCACACACTTATCTGAGAGCAAAATAGATCACTACCGAAAGCCCTTAGCTCTTAAGGACATGTTTGTTGTTTTTTTAGAATGCTGGCATTTTTACCACTTCTTGTATATTATCCAGACTTTTGTTTTCACTATCACGCACCAAGGTCGATTGTTACAGATTGTCAAATTCTGACACAATAAAAATGCAAACACGGTACAAGTAAACATACAATAAATTTTAAATGAAAGTCAACGTTAAAATCTTGCAGTATGATAAACTCTTCTATTAAGAGCAGTTATTGAAGCAATAAAAATACTTCCGTCGATTTCAAGCTTTATTCGGGTAATCTTTAATCATTCAAATATTAAAGCATTTGAATTAACTTTAGTATAGAATATACTTGTTTAACTCCAATTGATACTTGAGCAGATTTATTTTGTGCCATAACAAGATGCAATTTACAAAACATTCAGCCATAAAATTGATCACTTGATACTGCAAATTGTTTAATGATTGAGTTATATGTAAATACATACAATGAAGGTCAATGACAATCGTATTAAACGTAAGAACTTATTACCTTTCAGTACAGTTATCTTTACACGCTTTGAGTTTATGAATTTGTGTCACCTCCTGATGACCAACAGTCTTGTTGTTCGATATTGTCGTATACAGGAAAGTAAGCATTTATTTTACGCGTTTGTCAAATAAAAGAATGTCTCTATTTTTGTTTCACACAAAGAAAAGAACAACAAAGTAAATAATATGTGTGGAAGTTTATAATAACCGCTATAGAAATATAAATTTGCTGGATCACTTGTTACTATCGCCTATAAATAAAACATTTACAGGTCACTCGAAATCTGTTTAAAAAGCTTTTTTATGTCAACATTTCAATTTGTTGTATCTTTGCCTGAAGAAGTTTTCTCTGTTTGATAATTTTCAAGAATAACAACTACACTTTGAAATTGAAATGGCCATTTAATAATAAATGACGGAAAAACATATAATACAATGTTGATATGAAAGTTATCAAACTAACATAAAATTGTGAAATGGTCATTTAATAATAAATGACATATAAACATATAAAACAATGCTGATATGAAAGTTATAATATATAACATAAAATTGTATACAAAGCAAGCAAACATTTCTGAAAAAATGTATATAAAATTATATACACACATATCCCGAAAAATTATCAAAGGTTGGGTTCTAAGAATATTGCTGCCTTGCCTAAAACTGTGTATGAAATTAATGTACACACATATCTTGAAGTGAAAAGAAAAATCATTTGTATATAAAATTATAAACAAACACAAAAACCTTTTTGATGTTTATAAGCTTGTCAAAAATTGAATACTGAATGTGGGTGGGATGGTGGGTTATTGAAAATTGTTATGAATTATTTCTTCTTCTAAAATGGCGGACTTAATCAGCATCAATTATCACATTGTACTTACTCATAACGATAACCTTAGTGTACTTACTAGTACGGCTTTTTTCGAACCCAATATATTTCGACCTATGACTAAAGACCTAATGAAACCCACCATCAAGCTTGTAAGTGACCATAAAAACATTTATTTTGCAATAAATTAAGTTTTATGTCAACATTTCAATTTGTTGTATCTTTGCCTGAAGAAGTTTTTCTCTGTTTGATAATTTTCAAGAATAACAACTACACTTTGAAAATTGAAATGGCCATTTAATAATAAATGACGGAAAAAACATATAATACAATGTTGATATGAAAGTTATCAAACTAACATAAAAATTCTGAAATGGTCATTTAATAATAAATGACATATAAACATATAAAACAATGCTGATATGAAAGTTATAATATAACATAAAATTGTATACAAAGCAAGCAAACATTTCTGAAAAATGTATATAAAATTATATACACACATATCCCGAAAAATTATCAAAGGTTGGGTTCTAAGAATATTGCCACAAATTGTGTGTAAACACAATTTCCCCCCAACCAAAACTTCTTTAATGAAATTGACTAGTCATGTAAAAGGGGACAAACAAAATTATTCTTTAAATGTTTGAAACAATGCTAATGAAATAAACAAGAATATTAAAAATATGTACATCACAAGATGATAACTAAACTACCTAATATAAGACAAACATTTTTATTGGCACTACGGATTTAATTGACTGTATGTGTTAGAAGGCACCTTTGTATGTCAGAGGCCCTTGTCCCCATGACATAAAGTAAACTTGTGACTGAAATAAATGTTTGTCTTTATTTAGATTACCTTTTTTAGAGTAAAGGTGTATACTGATATCACCATATGTGTAATATCCAAGTAGATCTTAAATTGATACAAATTAAAATACAACCATGCTGGCATCTTAACCTAAGACATGAAGTTTTAATTTACCTTAACACAAAGGAATAATCATGAATTTAAAATTGAACATTATGTACATAACAAGAGATATACAAATTCTAATATCGTAATATAAACATATAACATATTATTGGCACAAACTTACAAGTGAGTGTCTGTGTTTGAAAACAAGTTTTTGTCAGAGGCCCGTGTCCCCATGACAGAAAGTGATGTTGTGATTTGTAATAATTGCCGCCATTCCTTGTAAAATACATAAAAAAAGGATTATGTGCATTCTGATGCAAAGATATTAAAGATTGAAAAAGAAAAAGTGTTAAACAGCAAACTCCAGGGTACTTCAAATTGGCACAATGGTTTTAACAAATATATATTGTTTGAAAACACCTTTACTGTCAGAGGTCCCTGTCCCCATGACATAACCTTAATTTAGTGAACTGTTGTAATGCTAGAAAAACACATGTTTACAAATTATTTGGGGCATTATTTGTGCAAAGTTTGTACATTGAGATCATATTAATTTTGAAAGTAAATGTAATCAAAGCAGAATGACTATGGCTATATGTCAAAGGCCCTTGTCCTTATGACAACAAAGTTAACAAATTGTTTTACAAATCTGTAAAATGCTGCTTACAATTAATGCATGTAAAAACTTATTATGCATTTGTTAGAGGACTGCTATCCATTTGCCATCAATTACACTTGTAACATAGGAATTCTTATATAACTTTTTAAAATGCACAAGATGAACCATAATGCCTGTAAGTTCAATCTTTTCTTCTGAAAAAACCTTGTTGGCGCTGCATGGGGCAGCTCCAATTTTTCCCCGTTTTAAATTTTTTTAGCACAACAACTGTGCAACCCCCCATTTTTAAAATGGGGCTAAAACCCGAGTAAAAGTAAAACTAACAGGGGCCTTTTAAGGGCTTAAAAATTTGAAATATTTTCTTGAAACATTATGTAAATATTTAACCTTTTTCTTTGGGGGCAACGGGCTAAAAAACCTTTTGGTTTGCCCAGGTACCCCTCCAAATCTGACTTTTACTAGAACTGTGAAAAAAATCTAATGACACAGAAGTAAACTAAAGGGGTCAGGTAGAAATTTCGACTTGCCTTAAATTGAAACATGAACAGGGACCAATGCCAGAAAATTTGCTCAAAGCATCTTTTTGATAACTGTTAATGATGGTAAAGTTTTTCTTTAAACCAAAGTTGGGATAAAATAAATTCGACTTTAAAAAATGCCCTGCCTGGAACAATAACAGCACAAGCAAAATTAAGCAAACCAATAACAGACTGTAGTTCAAGGATAGTTGCTTTTTCCCGATGCTTGAATTTGTCAAGAGCTAGGCGAATCTTATTAAATTTTTCTTGGGGCAATATTTTCTCCATTAGTACCGAGTCCAATTCAATTCCAACAAAAGACATGATTCTGCATGGCCGACAAGTTTTAGCATGATTAATGGTAAACCAACTAAAGCACACCAGCAATGAAAATTTGTTAACCTTTTTCACACAGTTGTTAATTGTCCCCAACAAAAAAGAAATCATCTAGAATGTGTGCACAATTATATAAACCAAGTTTGTTTTCTGCAATTCACTGAATATCAGAACTGATCCTGTCAAACAATGCGCAAGAATAGCTCAGAGACCCATAGGTAAAGTAATAATATCTATCATTTATTTGAATCCAAGAAGTATCAAAATCATCTGGGTGTATAGGAACAATACGATAAGCATTGTTGATGTTCACTTTCATCATGTACGAATACTGACCACAAACTCTGACTAATGAAACAGCTGTATCAATGTTTGGATAGGAAACCCTATACAGTAATTATCTGGGATACCATCATTGAGTTCAATTTCGTTTTAAAAGGCATGATAAATATCTGGATTTAAACAAACAGACTTGAGTGAGTGAGTAAATTAACTTGACATTAATATAATTTATAAGAGAAATATTAATGTGATAATACTATAATGATTAATACACATTAAGCATATATTGAAAAATTAATTGTTTGTGTTAACCTGGTAAAATAGTAATACATGTATATGACTGTGATTGAACATAAAAATATTACAATCTATGCAATAAAGTTACATGCAAACAAATTGAAACAATACAGCAAAGGAATTTACCAATCTGATCAAACAAATACTAAATGTTTAAGCATAGAAAGGTACCAACAAATAACCAAATGATTTAAAAACTAAAAGAAATTCATACTACAACTTTATAAAATAACAAAACAGAACAGTCTATATGGAAGTGGCTTTAAAATTAAAGCTTTATCTCATATTCCTTAAAATTAAGGAACATTGACTAAGAAAAGAAACTCATATTCCCTTAAAATCAAGGAACATTGACTAAGAAAAAGAATTTCAACTCGTTGAAAAATTATCACCTTACAATTAAGGTGTATTTTACTAAAATAATATTTAGCATTAAACAATTACCTTACAACTAAGGCACATTTAACTAAAGTATTCCTTACAATTAAGGACTTTAACACAACTGTTAATTATTAGGGACTTTACGACTAAAGTCGAATAAACCACCTTGAAATTAAGGCGTATTTTACTAAAATAATATTTAGCATTAAAACAATTACCTTACATTACAACTAAGGCACATTTTAACTAAAGTATTCCTTACAATTAATTACTTTAACAAACTGCTAATTCTTAGGGACTTTTACGACTAAAGTCGAATAAACCACCTTAAAATTAAGGCGTATTGTTTACTAAAATAATATTTAGCATTTAACAATTACCTTACCACTAAGGCACATTTAACTAAAGTATTCCTTACAATTAAGGACTTTAACAAAACTGCTAATTCTTAGGGACTTTACGACTAAAGTTGAATAAACCACCTTAAAAATTAAGGCGTATTTTACTTTAAACAATTACCTTACAACTAAGGCACATTTAACTAAAGTATTCCTTACAATTAAGGACTTTAAACAAACTGCTTAATTCTTAGGCCGGACCTTTACAACTAAAGTCGAATAAACCATCATTTTAAAAATTAAGGCGTATTTTAAACTAAAATAATATTTAGCAGTAAACAATTACCTTACAATTAAGGCACATTTAACTAAAGTATTCCTTACAATTAAGGACTTTAGCAAACTGGCTTATTCTTAGGGACTTTACGGACTAAAGTCGAATTAAACCACCTTTTAAAATTAAGGCGTATTTTACTAAAAAAATATTTAGCAGTAAACAATTACCTTACAATTAAGGCACATTTAACTAAAGTATTCCTTACAATTAAGGACTTAAGCAAACTGCTAATTTCTTAGGGACTTTACAAACTAAAGTTCGAATAAACCACCTTAAAATTAAGGCGTATATTTTACTAAAATAATATTTTAGCAGTAAACAATTACCTTACAATTAAGGCACATTTAACTAAAGTTTCCTTACAATTAAGGACTTTAGCAAACTGCTAATTCTCAGGGACTTTACGACTAAAGTCCAATAAACCACCTTAAAATTAAGGCGTATTTTACTAAAATAATATTTAGCATTAAACAATTACCTTTTACAACTAAGGCACATTCAAACTAAAGTATTCCATTTACAATTAAGGATTTTTAGCAAAACTGCTAATTCTTAGGGATCTTTAAGACTAAAGTCGAAATAAAACCACCTTCAAAATTAAGGCGTATTTTAACTAAAATAAATAGTTAGCAGTAAACAATTACCTTACAACTAAGGCACATTTAACTAAAGTATTCCTTACAATTAAGGACTTTAGCAAACTTTGCTAATTCTTAGGGACTTTACAACTAAAGTCGAATAAACCAAACCTTAAAATTAAGGCATTATTTTACTTAAATAATAATTTTAGCAGTAAACAATTACCTTACAATTAAGGCACATTTTAACTTAAGTATTCCTTACAATTAAGGACTTTAGCAAACTGCTAATTCTTAGGGACTTTACGACTAAAGTCCAATAAACCACCTTAAAATTAAGGCGTATTTTACTTAAAATAATATATTTAGCAGTAAACAATTACCTTACAATTAAGGCACATTTAACTAAAGTATTCCTTACAATTAAGGACTTTAGCAAACTGCTAATTCTTAGGGACTTTACAACTAAAGTCCAATAAAACCACCTTTAAATTAAGGCGTATTTTACTAAAATAATATTTAGCAGTAAACAATTACCTTACAATTAAGGCACATTTAACTAAAAAGTATTCCTTACAATTTAAGGACTTTAGCAAACTGCTAATTCTTAGGGACTTTACAACTAAAGTCGAATAAAAACCACCTTAAAATTAAAAGGCGTATTTTACTAAAAATAATATTTTAGCAGTAAACAATTACCTTACAATTAAGGCACATTTAACTAAAGTATTCCTTAACAAATTAAGGACTTTAGCAAACTGCAAATTCTTAGGGACTTTAGCGACTAAAAGTCCAATAAACCACCTTAAAAAAATTAAGGCGTATTTTACTAAAATAATTATTTAGCATTAAACAATTACTTACAACTAAGGCACATTCAACTAAAGTATTCCTTACAATTAAGGACTTTAGCAAACTGCTAAATTCTTAGGGACTTTACGACTTAAAGTCGAATAAACCACCTTAAAATTATAGGCGTATTTTACTAAAAATAATATTTTAGCATTAAACAATTTACCTTACAACTAAGGCACATTTAACTAAAGTATTTTCCTTACAATTAAGGACAATTAACAAACTGCTTAATTCTTAGGGACTTTACAAAACTAAAGTCGAATAAACCCACCTTAAAATTAAGGCATTATTACCTCCTATCTATTTAATTCATAAATGTATAATAACAATAATGGATGCAAGAAAACATTATGTATAAAAAACAAATATTTCAACAGCAATTTCAAGTGTGCTAAAACATAGTCCTTTTAACATAATTTGATAAATATGATATACTATCAAATTAAACCACAATTCATATAGTCCCAAGTTACTTTGGAACTGAAGATGTAAAGGTAAATAAATTGTCTTCTTCACTTGAGATCCAGAAAAATTTCACTTTTCACTTGTTTTGGTATTACTTATTATGGTAGTCGATCCGGAATATTTGGGCATGTTATCCGCTATAAACCCTTTAAAATCCGCTACTGGCCTAAACAATATCTCATTCAAATCAAAGTCTCTCCTGTATCTCTGGTAATAAATAACGTGGCCTAAAAGGTCTGAAAAGCATTTAAACTGCAACACCACAAAACCTCCAAACTTGAAATGTTTGCGAAAATGTTGAACTATTCACAAAAACAAAGAAAGTTCCAGTGATGGCACCAGTGAAACAATATCGTTTCCCCCCCTAATTGTAACGATAAAGGCATTTTGGATGGCAGTTCTGATCACTCAGTTCTCACAAACAGTTAACGTGGTGTTTTAAATTGTAAAAATCTTTCCTCCATTTAATAACTTCGGAAATGTACATTCTGGGGCCGGGCTAGCATCGCCACCAAAACGTTAAAGAATTTGTTATTTGTTCCCCTTTTGTTCGAAGAAAATCGGGTTCCCAACCAGTGTAATTAGTGAGATGTTTCCTAATATTAGTTATAGACATTTTACTAACATAGAATTGAAGAGTTAATCATCCACCGGTGTTTTATACACATTTATGCAGGTAATCGCAATCGCAAAACTACTGGTAGAAAGATTCCCTTTGTTTACAAAAAATGTGAAAACAAGGAGCGTCAAAATACCTAAACTGTGGCAAAATTCCTACAGTGTTAGCTATTGCCGGATAAGTTTGTAACCCTTCCTGGACTAATGAAGGGCGATCAAAACAAAGTATAATTACCGTGTATAAAGGCAATTTATTGAAAATTGTTATGAAATTATTTCTTCTTTCTAAAAGGGGCGGACTTTTAATCAGCATCAATTATACATTGGTACTTTACTCATAACGATAACCTTAGGTGTACTTTACTAAGTAGGCTTTTTTCGGCCCAACGTATAATTTTCGACCTAGACTAAAAGACCTAATAAACCCACCATCAAAGCTTGTAAGTGAATAAAAAACATTTATTTTGGGGGGCAATAAATTAAAGTTTAATGAGAGTTTATGGTTTTGCTGTTATAAGCCATGGTCATAAATGCCGGAATGAGTTAAGTTTCATTGTGAGTTATACTTGATTAAAAAACCGATTCGAAATTTTTAATCACCTTGAACTTTTGACAAGAACCTATACATTTGAATTTGGTGGTTCGGCTGTGGGGTTTTAATGGGTTAACCATATACTGCGGTTTTTTTCAAAACAGGATTAATAAAGTTTTTTTTCAACATACATTTGATATATTATCATTAGAAAAGGTATATGGCTAAATCAGCATATGTTTAATCTTCTCGTTTTTTTTTTAACCCGTGTAGTCCGGTTTAATGTTAAATATTGTAGAAAAAGTGTTCCCCAAGTGATAAACTGCTAAGGTATTTCATGAATATCAAATATAAGCGTTAAATTAAATTTTTTGTTCTATAAATACAACGCTAAGAAAACAATTAACTAAAAAAGGTAGGGTTTTCCGGGCCCTTAAAATGGAGTGACCCAAAAAAAGAAAAATATAATTTTTTCTGACTATTTAAATTTGGGATTTTATTATTTAAAATTTGGGGGGGT